>NW_027667227.1:0-12000 GCF_963924665.1 Micromys minutus
AAATTGCTGAAATTTCACTTATTTTGTGGCAAAATTAGAGAAATTTCACTTATTTCAGGGAAAAAAAGCAGAAATTTTCTTATTTTGGGGAAAAAGGCAGAAATTTCCCATATTTTGGTACAAAATTGCAGAAATTTTTCTTATTTTGGGCAAAAAGTCAAAAATTTCCCATATTTTGGGGCAAACATGCAGAAATTCCCCTTCATTTTGAGGTAAAAAGGCTGAAATTGCAGAATTTTTTCTTATTTTGGGGCAAAAAGGCAGAAATTTCCCATATTTTGGGGCAAAAATGCAGAAATTTTTTTTTATTTTGAGTTAAAAGGCTGAAATTCCCCTTATTTGGGGGCAAAAAGGCAGAAATTTCTTTTATTTTGTTACAAAATTGCAGAATTTTTTCTTATTTTGGGGCAAAAAGGCAGAAATTTCCCATATTTTGGGGCAAAAATGCAGAAATTTTTTTTTATTTTGAGTTAAAAGGCTGAAATTCCCCTTATTTGGGGGCAAAAAGGCAGAAATTTTTCTTATTTTGGGGCAAAATTGCAGAAATTTCACTTATTTCAGGGTAATAAGTCAGAAATTTTCCTTATTTTGGGGCCAAAAAACAGAAATTCCCTTTGTTTTGGGGGAAAAAGACAGAAATTCCACTTATTTAGAGGCAAAAACGCAGAAATTCCTAATATTTTGTGGCAAAAATGCAGAAATTCCCCTTATTTTGAGGTAAAAAGCTGAAATTTCCGTTATTTGGGAGCAAAAATGCAGAAATTTCCCTTATTTTGGGGAAAAATTGCAGAAATTTCACTTATTTCAGGGTAATAAGTCAGAATTTTTCCTTATTTTGGGGCAAAAAAGACAGAAATTCCCTTTGTTTTTTGGGAAAAAGACAGAAATTCCACTTATTTAAATGCAAAAAAGCAGAAATTCCCTTTATTTTGGAGCAAAAATGAAGAAATTTCCTTTTTTTATGGCAAAAAGCTATGCATTCTTCTTATTTTCGCGCAAAAAGGCAGAAATTCCCCATATTTTGGAGCAAAATTGTAGAAATTCCCCTAATTGTGGGGCAAAAAGGCAGAAATTCCCTAAATGTTGGGGCAAAAAGACAGAAATTCTCCTTAATTTGGGGCAAAACATAGAAATTCCACTTATTTTGGAGCAAAATTCCAGAAATTTCACTTATATTGGGGCAAAATTGCAGAAATTACACTTATTTTGGGGCAAAATTGCAGAAATTTCACTTATTTCAAAAAAAAGCAGAAATTTTCTTATTTTGGGGCAAAAAGGCAGAAATTTCTTTTATTTTGGTATGAAATTGCAGATTTTTCTTATTTTGGAGCAAAAAGGCAGAAATTTTCCATATTTTGGGGCAAAAATGCAGAAATTCCCTTTATTTTGAGTAAAAATGCTGAAATTCCCCTTATTTGGGGGCAAAAAGGCAGAAATTTCCTTATTTTGGGGCAAAATTGCAAAAATTTCACTTATTTCAGGGTAATCAGTCAGAAATTTTCCTTATTTTGGGGCAAAAAGACAGAAATTCCCTTTGTTTTTGGGGAAAAAGACAGATATTCCACTTTTTTAGAGGCAAAAAAGCAGAACTTTCTTTTTATTGTGGAGCAAAAATAAAGAAATTTCTCTTTTTTTGTGGCAAAAGGTATACATTCCCCTTATTTTCAGGCTAAAAACCAGAAATTCCCCGTATTTTGGAGCAAAATGCAGAAATTCCCCTAATTGTGGGGCAAAAAGGCAGAAATTCCTTATATGTTGGAGCAAAAAAAAGAAATTCTCCTTATTTTTGGGCAAAACTCAGAAATTCCACTTATTTTGGCGCAAAATTCCAGAAATTTCCCTTATTTTTGGGCAAAATTGCAGAAATTTCACTTATTTTGGGGCAAAATTGCAGAAATTTCACTTATTTCAGTAAAAAAAGGCAGAAATTTTCCTTATTTTGGGGCAAAAAGCAGAAATTCCTAATATTTTGTGGCAAAAATGCAGAAATTCCCCTTATTTTGAGGTAAAAATGCTGAAATTCCCCTTATTTGGAGGCAAAAAAGCAAAAATTTCCCTTATTTTGGGGCAAAATTGCAGAAATGTCACTTATTTCAGGGTAATAAGTCAGAAATTTTCCTTATTTTGGGCAAAAAATCAGAAATTCCCTTTGTTTTGGGGGAAAAATACATAAATTCCACTTATTTAGAGGCAAAAAAGCAGAAATTCCCCTTATTTTGGAGCAAAATTACAGAAATTTCCCTTTTTTATGGAAAAAGGTATGCATTCTTCTTATTTTCAGGCAAAAAGGCAGAAATTCCCCATATTTTGGAGCAAAATTACAGAAATTAACCTAATTGTGGGGCAAAAATGCAGAAATTCCCTATATGTTGGGGCAAAAAGACAGAAATTCTCCTTATTTTAGGAAAACTCAAAAATTCCACTCATTTTGGGGCAAAATTCCAGAATTTTCCCTTATTTTGGGGCAAAATTGCAGAAATTTCACTTATTTTGTGGCAAAATTAGAGAAATTTCACTTATTTCAGGGAAAAAAAGCAGAAATTTTCTTATTTTGGGGAAAAAGGCAGAAATTTCCCATATTTTGGTACAAAATTGCAGAAATTTTTCTTATTTTGGGCAAAAAGGCAAAAATTTCCCATATTTTGGGGCAAACATGCAGAAATTCCCCTTCATTTTGAGGTAAAAAGGCTGAAATTGCAGAATTTTTTCTTATTTTGGGGCAAAAAGGCAGAAATTTCCCATATTTTGGGGCAAAAATGCAGAAATTTTTTTTTATTTTGAGTTAAAAGGCTGAAATTCCCCTTATTTGGGGGCAAAAAGGCAGAAATTTCTTTTATTTTGGAACAAAATTGCAGAAATTTCACTTATGTCAGGGTAATAAGTCAGAAATTTTCCTTATTTTGGGGCCAGAAAACAGAAATTCTTTTTCTTTTGGGGGAAAAAGACAGAAATTCCACTTATTTAGAGGCAAAAATGCAGAAATTCCTAATATTTTGTGGCAAAAATGAAGAAATTTCCATTTTTATCGCAAAAAGCTGTGCATTCTTCTTATTTTCGGGCAAAAAGGCAGAAATTCCCCATATTTTGGAGCAAAATTGCAGAAATTCCCCTAATTGTGGGGCAAAAAGACAGAAATTCTCCTTATTTTGGGGCAAAACTCAGAAATTCCACTTATTTTTGAGCAAAATTCCAGAAATTTCACTTATCTTGGGGCAAAATTGCAGAAATTTCACTTATTTTGCGGCAAAATTGCAGAAATTTCACTTATTTAAAAAAAAGCAGAAATTTTCTTATTTTGGGGCAAAAAGGCAGAAATTTCTTTTATTTTGGTACAAAATTGCAGAAATTTTTCTTATTTTGGAGCAAAAAGGCAGAAATTTCCCATATTTTGGGGCAAAAATGCAGAAATTCCCCTTATTTTGAGGAAAAAGGCTGAAATTCCCCTTAATTGGGGGCAAAAAGGCAGAAATTTCCTTATTTTGTTGGAAAATTGCAAAAATTACACTTATTTCAGGGTAATAAGTCAGAAATTTTCCTTGTTTTGGGGCACAAAGACAAAAATTCCCATTGTTTTTGGGCAAAAAGACAGAAATTCCACTTTTTTAGAGGCAAAAAAGCAGAAATTCCCCGTATTTTGGGGCAAAATTGCAGAAATTTCACTTACTTCAATGTAATAAGTCAGAAATTTTCCTTATTTTGGGGCAAAAAAGACAGAAATTACCTTTGTTTTGGGGGAAAAATACATAAATTCCACTTATTTAGAGGCAAAAAAGCAGAAATTCCCCGTATTTTGGGGCAAAATTGCAGAAATTTCACTTACTTCAATGTAATAAGTCAGAAATTTTCTTTATTTTGGGGCAAAAAAGACAGAAATTACCTTTTCTTGGGGGGAAAAAGACAGAAATTCCACTTATTTAGAGGCAAAAAAGCAGAAATTCCCCTTATTTTGGAGCAAAATTACATAAATTTCCCCTTTTTATGGCAAAAAGGTATGCATTCTTCTAATTTTCAGGCAAAAAGGCAGAAATTCCCCGTATTTTGGAGCAAAATTGCAGAAATTAACCTAATTGTGGGGCAAAAAGGCAGAAATTCCCTATATGTTGGGGCAAAAAGACAGAAATTCTCTATATTTGGGGGCAAAACTCAGAAATTCCACTTATTTTGGGGCAAAATTCCAGAGATTTCCCTTATTTTGGGTCAAAATTGCAGAAATTTCACTTATTTTGGGGCAAAATTGCAGAAATTTCACTTATGGCAGAAAAAAAAGGCAGAAATTTTCCCTATTTTGGGGCAAAAGGCAGAAATTCCTAATATTTTGTGGCAAAAATGCAGAAATTCTTCTTCTTTTGAGGTAAAAGGGTGAAATTCCTCTTATTTGGCGGCAAAAGGCAGACATTTCCCTTATTTTAGGGCAAAATTGCAGAAATTTCACATATTTCAGGGTAATAAGTCAGAAAATTTCTTTATTTTGGTGCAGAAAAGACAGAAATTCTCTTTGTTTTGGGGGAAAAAGACGGAAATTCGACATACTTAGAGGCAAAAAAGCAGAAATTCCCCTTATTTTGGAGCAAAATTACAGAAATTTCCTTTTTTTATGGCAAAAAGGTATGCATTCTTCTTATTTTCAGGCAAAAAAGCAGAAATTCCCGTATTTTGGAGCAAAATTGCAGAATTTAACCTAATTGTGGGGCAAAAATGCAGAAATTCCCTAATGTTGGGGCAAAAAGACAGAAATTCTCCTTATTTTGGGGCAAAACTCAGAAATTCCACTCATTTTGGAGCAAAATTCCAGAAATTTCCCTTATTTTGGGGAAAAATTGCAGAAATTTCATTTATTTTGTGGCAAAATTGGACAAATTTCACTTATTTCAGGGAAAAAAAAGCAGAAATTTTCTTATTTTGGGGCAAAAAGGCAGAAATTTCCCATATTTTGGTACAAAATTGCAGAAATTTTTCTTATTTTGGGCAAAAAGGCAGAAATTTCCCATATTTTGCGGCAAACATGCAAAAATTCCCCTTCATTTTGAGGTAAAAAGGCTGAAATTCCCCTTATTTGGGGGTAAAAAAGCAGAAATTTCCCTTATTTTGGGGCAAAATTGCAGAAATTTCACTTATTTCAGGGTAATAAGTCAGAAATTTTCCTTATTTTGGGGCAAAAAAGAGAGAAATTCCCTTTGTTTTAGGGGAAAAAGAGAGAAATTCCAATTATTTAGAGGCATAACAGCAGAAATTCCCTCTCATTTTAGAGCAAAAATGAAGAAATTTCCCTTTTTTATGGCAAAAAGGTATGCATTCTTATTATTTTCGTACAAAAAGGGAAGATATTCCCCGTATTTTGGAGCAAAATTGCAGAAATTCCCCTAATTGTGGGGCAAAAAGGCAGAAATTCCCTATATGTAGGGGCAAAAAACTGAAATTCTCCTTATTTTAGGGCAAAACTCAGAAATTTAACTTATTTTGGGGCAAAATTGCAGAAATTTCACTTATTTCAGAAAAAAAAGCAGAAATTTCCTTATTTTGGGGCAAAAAGGCAGAAATTTCCCATATTGTGGGGCAAAAATGCAGAAATTTCTCTTATTTTGAGGCAAAAGGTTGAAATTTCCCTCATTTGGGGGCAAAAAGGCAGAAATTTCTCTTATTTTGGGGCAAAATTGCAGAAATTTCACTAATGTCAGTGTAATAAGTCAGAAATTTTCTTTATTTTGGGGCCCTAAAACAGAAATTCCCTTTGTTTTGGGGGAAATAGACAGAAATTTCACTTATTTAGAGGCAAAAAGGCAGAAATTCCTAATATTTTGTGGCAAAAATGCAGAAATTCCCCTTATTTTGAGGTTAAAAGGCTGAAATTTCTCTTATTTGGGAGCAAAAAGGCAGAAATTTCCCTTATTTTGGGAAAAAATTGCAGAAATTTCACTAATTTCAGGGTAATAAGTCAGAAACTTTCCTTATTTTGGGGCAAAAAAGACAGAAATTCCCTTTGTTTTGGGGGAAAAAGACAGAAATTCCACTTATTTAGATGCAAAAAGCAGAAATACCTCTTACATTGGAGCAAAATTACAGAAATTTCCCGTTATCATGGCAAAAAGGTATGCATTCTTCTTATATTCGGGTAAATAGGCAGAAATTCCCCGTATTTTGGAGCAAAATTGCATAAATTCCCCTAATTGTGAGGCAAAAAGTCAGAAATTCGCTATATGTTGATGCAAAAAGACAGAAATTCTCCTTATTTTGGGTCAAAACTCAGAAATTCCACTTATTTTGGGGCAAAATTCCAGAAATTTCACTTATTTTGGGGCAAAATGCAGAAATTTCTCTTATTTTGTGGCAAGATTGCAGAAATTTCACTTATTTCAGAAAAAAAAGCAGAAATTTTTATATTTGGAAGCAAAAAGGCAGAAATTTCTATTATTTTGGTAAAAAATTGCAGAAATTTTTCTTATTTTGGGGCAAAAAGGCAGAAATTTCCCATATTTTGGGGCAAAGATGCAGAAATTCCCCTCTTTTTGAGGTACAAAGGATGAAATTCCCCTTATTTTGGGGCAAAAAGGCAGATATTTTTCTTATTTCGTGGCAAAATTGCAGAAATTTCACTTATTTCAGGGAAAAAAGGCAGAAATTTTCCTTATTTTGGGGCAAAAATGCAGAAATTCCCCTTATTTTGAGGTAAAAAGGCTGAAATTCTCCTTATTTGGGGGCAAAAATTCAGAAATTTCTCTTATTTTGGGGCAAAATTGCAGAAATTTCACTTATGTCAGTGTAATAAGTCAGAAATTTTTTTTTATTTTGGGGCAAAAAAGACAGAAATTACCTTTGTTTTGGGGGAAAAAGACAGAAATTCAACTTATTTAGAGGCAAAAAAGCAGAAATTCCCCTTATTTTGTAGCAAAAATGAAGAAATTTCCCTTTTTTATGGCAAAAAGTTATGCATTCTTCTAATTTTGAAGCAAAAAGGCAGATATTTCCCGTATTTTGGAGCAAAATTGCAGAAATTCCTCTAATTGTGGGGCAAAATGGCAGAAATTCCCTATATGTTGGGGCATAAAGACAGAAATTTTCCTTATTTTGGGGCAAAACTCAGAAATTCCACATATTTTGCGGCAAAATTCCAGAAATATCTCATATTTTGGGGCAAAATTACAGAAATTTCACTTATTTTGGGGCAAAATTTCAGAAATTTTACTTATTTAAGAAAAAAAAAGCAGAAATTTTCTTATTTTGGGGCAAAAAGGCAGAAATTTCTTTTATTTTGGTACAAAATTGCAGAATTTTTTTTTATTTTGGGCAAAAAGGCAGAAATTTCCCAAATATTGGGGCAAAAATGCAGAAATTCCTTTTATTTTGAGGTAAAAAGGCTAAAATGCCCCTTATTTGGAGACAAAAGGAAGAAATTTCCCATATTTTGAAGCGAAATTGAAGAAATTTCACTTATTTCAGGTTAATAAGTCAGAAATTTTCTTATTTTGGGGCAAAAAAACAGAAATTCCCTTTGTATTGGGGGACAAAGACAGAAATTTCACATATTTAGAGGCATAAAAGGAGAAATTCCCCTTTTTTGGGAGCAAAAATGAAGAAATTTTCCTTTTTTATGGCAAAAAGGTATGGATTCTTCTTATTTTCGGGCAAAAAGGCAGAAATTCCCATTATTTTGGAGCAAAATTGCAGAAATTCCCCTAATTGTGGGGCAAACAGGCAGAAATTCCCTATATGTTGGGGCAAAATACAGAAATTCTCCTTATTTTGGGTCAAAACTCAGAAATTCCACTTATTTTGGGGCAAAATTCCAGAAATTTCACATATTTTGGGGCAAAATTGGAGAAATTTCACTTATTTTGGGGCAAAATTTCAGAAATTTCACTTATTTCAGAAAAAAAAGCAGAAATTTTCTTATTTGGAAGCAAAAAGGCAGAAATTTCTTTTATTTTGGTACAAAATTGCAGAAATTTCCCTTATTTTGCGGCAAAATTGCAAAATTTTCCTTATTTTGGGGCAAAACTCAGAAATTCCACATATTTTGCGGCAAAATTCCAGAAATATCTCATATTTTGGGGCAAAATTACAGAAATTTCACTTATTTTGTGGCAAAAATGCAGAAATTTTCCTTATTTTGAGGTAAAAGGGAGAAATTCCTCTTAATTGGGAGCAAAAAGGCAGAAATTTCACTTATTTTGGGGCAAAATTGCAGAAATTTCACTTATTTCAGGGTAATAAGTCAGAAATTTTCCTTATTTTGGGGCAAAAAAGACAGAAATTCCACATATTTAGAGGCAAAAAAGCAGAAATTCCCCTTATTTTGGAGCAAAAATGAAGAAATTTCCCTATTTTATGGCAAAAAGGTATGCATTCTTCTTATTTTCGGGCAAAAATGCAGAAATTCCCCGTATTTTGGAGCAAAATTGCAGAAATTAGCCTAATTGTGGGGCAAAAAGGCAGAAATTCCTTATATGTTAGGGCAAAAAGACAGAAATTCTCCTTATTTTGGGGCAAAACTCAGAAATTCCACTTATTTTGGGGCAAAATTCCAGAAATTTCCCTTATTTTGGGGCAAAATGCAGAAATTTCACTTATTTTGGGGCAAAATTGAAGAAATTTCACTTATTTCAAGGAAAAAAAGCAGAAATTATCTTATTTTGGGGCAAAAAGGCAGAAATTTCTCATATTTTGGTACAAAATTGCAGAATTTTTTCTTATTTTGGGCAAAAAAGCAGAAATTTCCCATATTTTGGGGCAAAAATGCAGAAATTCCCATTATTTTGAGGTAAAAAGGCTGAAATTCCTCTTATTTGGGGGTAAAAGGCAGAAATTTTCCTTATTTTGGGGCAAAATTGCAGAAATTTCACTTATTTCAGGGTAATAAGTCAGAAATTTTCCTTATTTTGGGGCAAAAAAAAACAGAAATTCCCTTTGTTTTGGGGGAAAAAGACAGAAATTCCACTTTTTTAGAGGCATATAAGCAGAAATTCCCCTCATTTTGGAGCAAAAATGAAGAAATTTCCCTTTTTTATGGCCAAAAGTTATGCATTCTTATTATTTTCAGACAAAAAAGGCAGAAATTCCCTTTATTTTGGAGCAAAATTGCAGAAATTCCCCTAATTGTGGGGCAAAAAGGTAGAAATTCCCTATATGTTGGGGCAAAAAGACAGAAATTCTCCTTATTTTAGGGCAAAACTCAGAAATTTAACTTATTTTGTGGCAAAATTGTCAGAAATTTCACTTATTTCAGAAAAAAAGCAGAAATTTTCTTATTTTGGGGCCAAAAGGCAGAAATTTTTTTTATTTTGTTACAAAATTGCAAATTTTTTTCTCTTATTTTGGGGAAAAAAGACAGAAATTCCTTTTTTTTTTGGAGAAAAAGACAGAAATTCCACTTTTTTAGAGGCAAAAAAGCAGGAATTCTCCTTATTTTGGAGCAAAAATGAAGAAATTTCGCAAATTGTGGGGCAAAAAGGAAGAAATTCCCTATATGTTGGGGCAAAAATACAGAAATTCTCCTTATTTTGGGGCAAAACTCAGAAATTCCACTTATTTTGGGGCAAAATACCAATAATTTCGCTTATTTTGGGGCAAAATTGCAGAAATTTCACTTATTTCAGGAAAAAAAAGCAGAAATTTTCTTATTTCAGGGCAAAATTGCAGAAATTTCACTTATTTTGGGGCAAAATTGCAGAAATTTCACTTATTTCAGGGAAAAAAGCAGAAATTGTCTTATTTTGTGGCAAAAAGGCAGAAATTTCCCATATTTTGTTTCCAAAATGCAGAAATTCCCCTTATTTTGAGGTAAAAAGGCTGAAATTCCCCTTATTTGGGGGCAAAAAGGCAGAAATTTCCCTTATTTTGAGGAAGAATTGTAGAAATTTCACTTATTTCAGGGTAATAAGTCAGAAATTTTCCTTATTTTGGGGCAAAAAAGAGAAAATCCCTTTGTTTTTGGGGAAAAAAACAGAAATTCCTCTTATTTAGAGGCAAAAAACAGAAATTCCCCTTATTTTGAAGCAAAAATTAAGAAATTTCTTTTTTTTGTGGCAAACGGTAGACATTATTCTTTTTTTCGGGTTAAAAAGCAGAAATTCCCCGTATTTTGGAGCAAAATTGCAGAAATTCCCCTAATTTGGGGGCAAAAAGGCAGAAATTCCCTATGTGTTGGGGCAAAAAGACAGAAATTCTACTTATTTTGGGGCAAAACTCAGAAATTCCTCTTATTTTGGGGCCAAATTTCAGAAATTTCCCTTATTTTGAAGCAAAATTGCAGAAATTTCACTTATTTTGGGGCAAAATTGCAGAAATTTCACATATTTCAGGGGAAAAAAAGCAGAATTTTTCTTATTTTGGGGCAAAAAAGCAGAAATTACCTATATTTTGGTACAAAATTGCAGAAATTTTTCTTATTTTGGGCAAAAAGTCAGAAATTTCCCATATTGTGGCAAAAATGCAGAAATTTCCCTTATTTTGGGGCAAAATTGCAGAAATTTCACTTATTTCAGGGTAATAAGTCAGAAATTTTCCTTATTTTGGGGCAAAATGACAGAAATTTCCTTTGTTTTGTAGGAAAAAGACAGAAATTCCACTTATTTAGAGGCTAAAAAGCAGAAATTCCCTTTATTTTGGAGCAAAAATGAAGAAATTTCTCTTTTTTATGGCAAAAATGTATGCATTCTTCTTATTTTCGGGCAAAAAGGCAGAAATTCCCCGTATTTTGGAGCAAAATTTCAGAAATTCCCCTAATTGTGAGGCAAAAAGGCAGAATTTTCCTATATGCTGGGGCAAAAAGACAGAAATTCTACTTATTTTGGGGCAAAACTCAGTAATTCCACTTATTTTGTGTCAAAATTCCAGAAATTTCCCTTATTTTGGGGCAAAATTTCAGAAATTTCACTTATTTTGTGGCAAAATTGCAGAAATTTGACTTATTTCAGAGAAAAAAGGCAGAAATTTTCTTTATTTTGGGGCAAAAAGGCAGAAATTCCTAATATTTTGTGGCAAAAATACAGAAATTACCCTTATTTTGAGGTAAAAATGCTGAAATTCCCTTAAGTTGGGGGCAAAAAGGCAGAAATTTCCCTTATTTGGGGCAAAATTGCAGAAATTTCACTTACTTCAAGGTAATAAGTCAGAAATTTTCCTTATTTTGGGGCAAAAAAGACAGAAATTACATTTGTTTCGGGGGAAAAAGACAGAAATTCCACTTATTTAGAGGCAAAAAAGCAGAAAATCCCCTTATTTTGGAGAAAAATTGCAGAAATTTTCCTTTTTCATGGGAAAAAGTTATGCATTCTTCTTATTTTCAGGATAAAAAGGAGAAATTTTGCGTATTTTGGAGCAAAATTGCAGAAATTCCTTTAATTGTAGGTCAAAAAAGCAGAAATTCCCTATATCTTGTGGCATAAAGACAGAAATTCTCTTTATTTTGGGGCAAAACTCAGAAATTCCACTTATTTTGGGGCAAAACTCCAGAAATTTCCCTTATTTTGGGGCAAAATTGCAGAAATTTCACTTATTTTGTGGCAAAATTGCAGAAATTTTACTTATATAAGGGAAAAAAGCAGATATTTTTTATTTTGGGGCAAAAAGGCAGAAATTTCATTTATTTTGGTACAAAATTGCAGAAATTTTTTTATTTTGGGCAAAAAGGGAGAAATTTCTCATATTTTGGGGCAAAAATGCAAAAATTCCCCTCATTTTGAGGTAAAAAGGCTGAAATTCCCCTTCTTTGGGGGCAAAAAGCAGAAATTTCCCTTATTTTGGGGCAAAATTGCAGAAATTTCAATTATTTTGGGGCAAAATTGCAGAAATTTCACTTATTTCAGGGAAAAAAGCAGAAATTTTCTTATTTTGTGGCAAAATGGCAAAAATTTCACTTATTTTTGGGCAAAATTGCACAAATTTCACATATTTCAGAATAATAAGTCAGAAAATTTTCTTATTTTGGTGCAAAAAAGACAGAAATTCCCTTTGTTTTGGGGGAAAAAGACAGAAATTCCTCTTATTTAGAGGCAAAAATTAGAA
>NW_027667226.1:0-13000 GCF_963924665.1 Micromys minutus
GAAGAGAAATTTCTAATATTTTTGCCCTAGATAAGGGAAATTTCTGCAATTTTACCCCAAAATAAGGAAAATTTTTGCAATTTTGTCCAAAAAAAGGGAAATCTCAGCAATTTTTTTCCACAATATGGGGAAATTCTGCATTTTTGCCCCAAAATTAGGGGAATTTCTGAATTTTTCCTCCATAATTAGAAGCATTACTGCATTTTTACCCCAAAATAAGGGAAATTTCTGCAATTTGCCTCAAAATAAAGGAAATTTCTGCAATTTTGTCCCAAAAAAGAAATATTTCTGCATTTTTGCCCCAAAATAATAGGGATTTTTGCCTTTTTGCCTCAAAATTAGTGAAATTTCTGAATTTTGCCCCAAAATTAGCAGCATTACTGCATTTTTGCCCCAAAATATGGGAAATTTCTGCAATTTTGTTCAAAATAAGGGAAATTTCTGCCTTAATACCCCAAAATAATGAGAATTTCTGCATTTTTGCCACAAAATAAGGAAAGTTTCTGCAATTTTATCTTAAAATAAGTTAAATTTCTATCCTTTTGCCACAAAATAAGGGAAATTTCTGCCTATTTGGCCCAAAATAAGAGGAATTTCTGCATTTTTGCCCAAAATTAAGGGGAATTTTTGCCTTTTTGCCCCAAAATTAGGGGAATTTATGCATTTTTACCACCAAATTAGGTGCATTACTGTGTTTTTGCCCCAAAATAATGGAAATTTCTGCATTTTTGGCCAAAATTATGTGGAATTTCTGCCTTTTAGCTCTAAAATAAAAAGAATTTCTGCCTTTTTGGCACAAAATAAGAGGAAATTCAGGCTTTTTTCCTAAAATACTGGTAAGTTCTGGAATTTGCCACCAAAAAAGCGTAATTTCTGCACTTTTGCCATGAAATAAAAGGAATTTCTGCATTTTTGCCACAAGATAAAGGAAATTTCTGCAATTTTGCTTAAAAATAAGGGATATTTCTGCAATTTTGTCCCAAAAAAAGGAAATTTCATTAATTTCCCCCACATTAATGGTAATTTCTGTCTTTTGCCCCAAAATTAATGGAATTTCTGATTTTTACCCCAAAATTAGAGGCATTACAGAATTTTTGCCACAAAATAAGGGAAATTTCAGCAATTTGCCTCAAAAAAGAAGAATTTTCTGCCTTTTTGACCCAAAAAAGGAAATTTCTATATTTTTGCCCCCAAATAAGTGGAATTTCTGCCTTTTTGCCCCAAAATTAGTGGAATTTCTAAATTTTGCCACAAAATTAGAAGCATTAGTGCATTTTTGCCCAAAAATATGGGAAATTTCTGCAATTTTGTTCCAAAATAAAGGGAATTTCTGCCTTTCTACCCCAAAATAATGGGAATTTCTTCATTTTTGCCACAAAATAAGGTAAATTTCTGCAATATTATCCTAAAATAAGTTAAAGTTCTATACTTTTGCCCCAAAATAAGGGAAATTCCTGCCTTTTTGGCCCCAAATAAGGGGAATTTCTGCATTTTTGCAACAAATTAAGAAAAATTTCTGCATTTTTGCTCAAATATAAGGTTAATTTCTGTATTTTTGGCCTAAAATAAGAGCAATTTTTCATTTTTGCCACAAAATAAGGGGAATTTCTGTATTTTTGCCCTGTATTAAGGAAAATTTTTGCATTTTTGCTCAAAAATAATAGGAATTTCTGCAATTTTTTCCCAAAATTAGGGGAATTTCTGTAATTATGCCCCAAATAAGGGAAATTTCTGCAATTTTGTACTAAAATTAGGGGAATTTCTGCCTTTTTGCCCCATAATAAGGAAAATTTATGCAATTTTGCACCAAAATAAGGGAATTTTCTTCATTTTTGCTCCAAAATAAAGGGAATTTCTGCCTTTTTGCCTCAAAATGAGGAGAATTTCTGCCGTTTTGCCCCCAAATAAAAGGAATTTCTGCATTTTTGCCACAAAATAATAGGATTTTCTGCCTTTTGCAACAAAATTAGTGAAATATCTTAATTTTGTCCCAAAATTAGTGAAATTTCTGAATTTTGCTCCAAAATTAGAAGCATTACTATTTTTTGCCCCAAAATATGGGAAATTTCAGCAATTTTGTTACAAAATATGGGAAATTTCTTCCTTTTTACAACAAAATAATGGGAATTTCTGCATTTTTGCCACAAAATAAGGGAAGATTCTGCAATTTTATCCTAAAATAAGTTAAATTTTTAAACTTTTGCCACAAAATAAGGGAAATTTCTGCCTATTTGGCTAAAAATAAAGGGAATTTCTGCATTTTTGACACAAAGTAAGTGGAATTTCTGATTTTTGCCCTAAAATAAAAAGAATTTCTGCCTTTAAGGCAAATATAAGTGGATTTTCAGTCTTTTTGCCCTAAAATGAGGGTAATTTCTGCAATTTGCCCCCTAATAAGTGGAATTTCTGCCTTTATGACCTGAAAGAACGGTAATTTCTAAATTTTTTACCAAGATAAGGGTAATTTCTACAATTTTATCCCAAAATAAGGGAAATATTTGCAATTTTGTCCAAAAATAGGGAAATCTCAGCAATTTTGCCCCACAATAAGGGGAATTTTTGCATTTTTGCCCCAAAATTAGGGGAATTTCTGAATTTTTGCTCCAAAATTGGAAGCATTACTGCATTTTTACCCCAAAATAGAGGAAATTTCTGCAATTTGCCTCAAAATAAGGGAAATTTCTGCAATTTTGTCCCAAAAAAGGGATATTTCTGCATTTTTGCCCCAAATAATAAGGATTTTTGCCTTTTTGCCCAAAATTAGTGAAATTTCTGAATTTTGCTCCAAAATTAGAAGCATTACTGCATTTTTGCCCCAAAATATGGGAAATTTCTGCAATTTTGTTCCAAAATAAGGGAAATTTCTGCATTTTTACCCCAAAATAATGAAAATTTCTGCATTTTTGCCACAAAATAAGGGAAGTTTCTGCAATTTTATCCTAAAATAAGTTAAATTTCTATCCTTTTGCCTCAAAATAAGGGAAATTTCTGCATATTTGGCCCATAATAAGGGGGATTTCTGCATTTTTGCCCACAATTAAAAAAAAGTTCTGCATTTTCGTCCAAAATTAAGGGCAATTTCTGGCTTCTTGCCATAAAATAAGAGGAATTTCTGCCCTTTTGCCCCAAAATAAGGGGAATTTAGTCTTTTTGGCCTAAAATAAGGGTAATTTCTATTTTTGGCCTAAAATAATGAGAATTTCTGTCTTTTTGCCCTAAAATAAGAAAAATTTCTGCATTTTTGCTCCAAAATAGAGGGAATTTCAGCATTTTTGCCCCAAAATAAGTGGAATTTCTGCCTTTTTGCTCCAAAAATTAGAGTAATTTCTGCCTTTTTGCCCCCAAATTAGGTGTATTAGTGTCTTTTTGTTCAAAAAAAGGGAAATTTCTGCATTTTTGCCCAAAATTAAGTGGAATATCTCATTTTTGCCCTAAAATAAGAAGAATTTCTGCATTTTTTGGCACAAAATAAGAGGAATTTCAGGCTTTTTGCCCTAAAATAAGGGTAATTTCTGCAATTTGCCCCCTAATAAGTGGAATTTCTGCCTTTATGACCTGAAAGAAGAGGAATTTCTGTATTTTTGCCCAAGATAAAGGAAATTTCTGCAATTTTACCCCAAAATAAAGAAAAATTTTGCAATTTTGTCCAAAGAAAGAAAAATCTCAGCAATTTTCCCCCACAATAAGGAAAAGTTCTTCCTTTTTGCCCCAAAATTAGGGGAATTTCTTAATTTTTGCTCCAAAATTAGAAGCATTACTGCATTTTTCCCCAAAATATGGGAAATTTCTGCAATTTTACCCCAAATAAGGGAAATTTATGCAATTTTGTCCAAAAAAGGGAGATCTCAGCAATTTTGCCCCACAATAAGGGAAATTTCTGCCTTTTTGCCCAAAATAAGGGAAATTTCTGCATTTTTGCCACAAATTAATTGGAATTTCTGATTTATGCCCTAAAATAAAAAGAATTTCTGCCTTTAAGGCAAAAAATAATGGGGAATTTCAGCCTTTTGGCCCTAAAATAAGGGTAATTTCTGAAATTTGCCCCCTAATAAGTGGAATTTCTGCCTTTATGACCTGAAAGAACGGTAATTTCTAAAATTTTTACCAAGATAAGGGAAATTTCTGCAATTTTATGCCAAAAATAAGGGAAATTTTTGCAATTTTGTCCAAAAATGGAAATCTCAGCAATTTTGCCCCACAATAAGGGGAATTTCTGCATTTTTCCCCCAAAATTGGGGGAATTTCTGAATTTGTGCTCCAAAATAGAAGCATTACTGCATTTTTACCCCAAAATAGAGGAAATTTCTGCAATTTGCCTCAAAATAAAGGAAATTTCTGCAATTTTGTCCCAAAAAAGGGATATTTCTGCATTTTTGCCACAAATAATAGGGATTTTTTCCTTTTTGCCCCAAAATTAGTGAAATTTCTAAATTTTGCTCAAAATTAGAAGCATTACTGCATTTTTGCCCCAAAATATGGGAAATTTCTGCATTTTTATTCCATAATAAGGGAAATTTCTGCCTTTTTACCCCAAAATAATGGGAGTTTCTGCATTTTTGCCACAAAATAAGGGAAGTTTCTGCAATTTTATCCTAAAATAAGTTAAATTTCTATCCTTTTGCCTCAAAATAAGGGAAATTTCTGCCTATTTGGCCCAAAATAAGGGGGATTTCTGCATTTTTGCCCACAATTAAAAGAAAGTTCTGCATTTTCTTCCAAAATTAAGGGGAATTTCTGCCTTTTTGCCCTAAAATAAGGGGAATTTCTGCCCTTTTGCCCCAAAATAAGGGGAATTTAGCCTTTTTGGCCTAAAATAAGGGTAATTTCTATTTTTGGCCTAAAATAATGAGAATTTCTGTCTTTTTGCCTTAAAATAAGGAAATTTCTGCATTTTTGCTCGAAAATAAGGGGAATTTCAGCATTTTTGACGCAAAATAAGAGGAATTTCTGCCTTTTTGCCTCAAAAATTAGGGTAATTTCTGCCTTTTTGCCCCCAAATTAGGTGCATCACTGTCTTTTTGTTCTAAATAAGAGAAATTTTTGCATTTTTGCCCAAAATTAAGTGGAATTTCTCATTTTTGCCCTAAAATAAGAAGAATTTCTGCCTTTTTGGGACAAAATAAGAAGAATTTCAGGCTTTTTGCCCTAAAATAAGAGTAATTTCTGCAATTTGCCCCTTAATAATTGGAATTTCTGCCTTTATGACCTGAAAGAAGAAGAATTTCTGTATTTTTGCCCAAGATAAAGGAAATTTCTACAATTTTACCCCAAAATAAAGGAAGATTTTGCAATTTTGTCCAAAGAAAGAAAAATCTCAGCAATTTTCCCCCACAATAAGGGGAAGTTCTGCATTTTTGCCCCAAAAGTAGGGGAATTTCTAAATTTTTGCTCCAAAATTAGAAGCATTACTGCATTTTTACCCCAAAATAAGGGAAATTTCTGCAATTTTACCCCAAAATAAGAGAAATTTTTGCAATTTTGGCCAAAGAAAGAGAAATCTCAGCAATTTTGCCCCACAATAAGGGGAATTTCTGCCTTTTTGCCTCAAAATTAGGGGAATTTCTGAATTTTTGCTCCAAAATTAGAAGCATTACTGCATTTTTACCACAAATTAAGGGAAATTTCTGCAATTTTACCCCAAAATAAGGGAAATTTTTGCAATTTTGTCCAAAAAAAGGGAGATCTCAGCAATTTTGCCCCACAATAAGGGAAATTTCTGCCTTTTTGCCCCAAAATTAGGGGAATTTCTGCTTTTTTGCCTTCAAAGTAGGTGCATTACTGTCTTTTTGCCCAAAATAAAGGAAATTTCTGCATTTTTGCCCAAAATTAAGTGGAATTTCTGATTTTTGCCCTAAAATAAAAAGAATTTCTGCCTTTAAGGCAAAAAATAAGGCGAATTTCAGCCTTTTGGCCCTAAAATAAGAGTATTTTCTGCAAATTGCCCCCTAATAAGTGGAATTTCTGCCTTTATGACCTGAAAGAAGGGGAATTTCTAACATTTTTGCACAAGATAGGGGAAATTTCTAAAATTTTACCCCAAAATAAGAGAAATTTTTGCAATTTTGTCAAAAAAAGGGAAATCTCAGCAATTTTGCCCTACAATAAGGTAAATTTCTGCCTTTTTGCCCCAAAATTAGGGGAATTTCTGAATTTTTCTTCCATAATTAGAAGCATTACTGCATTTTTACTCCAAAATAAAGGAAATTTCTGCAATTTGCCTCAAAATAAAGGAAATTTCTGCAATTTTGTCCCAAAAAAGAAATATTTCTGCATTTTTGCCCCAAAATAATAGGGATTTTTGCCTTTTTGCCTCAAAATTAGTGAAATTTCTGAATTTTGCCCCAAAATAAGCAGCATTACTGCATTTTTGCCCAAAAATATTGGAAATTTCTGCAATTTTGTTCCAAAATAAGGGAAATTTCTGCATTTTTACCCCAAAATAATGAGAATTTCTGCATTTTTGCCACAAAATAAGGGAAGTTTCTGCAATTTTATCTTAAAATAAGTTAAATTTCTATACTTCTGCCACAAAATAAGGGAAATTTCTGCCTATTTGGCCCAAAATAAGGGGAATTTCTGCATTTATTCCCAAAATTAAGGAAAATTTCTTCTTTTTTGCCCAAAATTAAGGGGAATTTCTGCCTTTTTGCCCTAAAATAAGGGGAATTTCTGCCTTTTTGCCCCAAAATGAGGGGAATTTAGTTTTTTTGGCCTAAAATTAGGGTAATTTCTATTTTTGGCCTAAAATAATGAGAATTTCTGTCTTTTTGCCCTAAAATAAGGAAAATTTCTGCATTTTTGCTCCAAAAGAAGGGGGATTTCAGCATTTTTGCCCCAAAATAAGGGGAATTTCTGCCTTTTTTCCTTCAAATTAGGTGCATTACTGACTTTTTGCCCAAAATAAGGGAAATTTCTGCATTTTTGCCCAAAATTAAGTGGAATTTCTGATTTTTGCCCTAAAATAAAAAGAATTTCTGCCTTTAAGGCAAAAAATAAGGGGAATTTCAGCTTTTTGGCCCTAAAATAAGGGTATTTTCTGCAAATTGCCCCCTAATAAGTGGAATTTCTGCCTTTATGACCTGAAAGAAGGGAAATTTCTAATATTTTTGCCCTAGATAAAGGAAATTTCTGCAATTTTATCCCAAAATAAGGGAAATTTTTGCAATTTTGTCCAAAAAAAGTGAAATCTCAGCAATTTTTCCCCACAATAAGGGGAATTTCTGCATTTTTGCCCCAAAATTAGGGGAATTTCTGAATTTTTCCTCCATAATTAGAAGCATTACGGCATTTTTACCCCAAAATAAGGGAAATTTCTGCAATTTGCCTCAAAATAAAGGAAATTTCTGCAATTTTGTCCCAAAAAAAAATATATCTGCATTTTTGCCCCAAAATAATAGGGATTTTTGCCCTTTTGCCTCAAAATTAGTGAAATTTCTGAATTTTGCCCCAAAATTAGCAGCATTACTGCATTTTTGCCCCAAAATATGGGATATTTCTGCAATTCTGTTCAAAATAAGGGAAATTTCTGCCTTTATACCCCAAAATAATGAGAATTTCTGCACTTTTGCCACAAAATAAGGGAAGTTTCTGCAATTTTTTCTTAAAATAAGTTAAATTTCTATCCTTTTGCAACAAAATAAGGGAAATTTCTGCCTATTTGGCCCAAAGTAAGGGGAATTTCTGCATTTTTGCCCAAAATTAAGGGAAATTTCTGCATTTTTGCCCAAAATTAAGGGGAATTTTTGCCTTTTTGCCCCCAAATTAGGGGAATTTATGCATTTTTACCACCAAATTAAGTGCATTACTGTGTTTCTGCCCCAAAATAATAGAAATTTCTGCATTTTTGGCCAAAATTATGTGGAATTTCTGCCTTTTTGCTCTAAAATAAGAGGAATTTCTGCCTTTTTGGCACAAAATAAGAGGAAATTCAGGCTTTTTTCCTAAAATACGGGTAAGTTCTGGAATTTGCCACCAAAAAAGCGTAATTTCTGCCCTTTTGCCATGAAATAAAAGGAATTTCTGCATTTTTGCCACAAGATAAAGGAAATTTCTGCAATTTTGCTTAAAAATAAGGGAAATTTCTGCAATTTTGTCCCAAAAAAAGGAAATTTCATTAATTTCCCCTACAATAAGGGGAATTTCTGTCTTTTTGCCCCAAAATTAACGGAATTTCTGATTTTTACCCTAAAATTAGAGACATTACAGAATTTTTGCCACAAAATAAGGGAAATTTCAGCAATATGCCTCAAAAAAAAAAGAATTTTCTGCCTTTTTGACCCAAAAAAAAAATTTCGGAATTTTTGCCCCCAAATAAATGGAATTTCTGACTTTTTGCCCCAAAATTAGTGGAATTTCTAAATTTTGCCACAAAATTAGAAGCATTAGTGCATTTTTGCCCAAAAATATGGGAAATTTCTGCAATTTTGTTCCAAAATAAAGGGAATTTCTGCCTTTCTACACCAAAATAATGGGAATTTCTTCATTTTTGCCACAAAATAAGGTAAATTTCTGCAATATTATCCTAAAATAAGTTAAAGTTCTATACTTTTGCCCAAAATAAGGGAAATTCCTGCCTTTTTGGCCCCAAATAAAGGGAATTTCTGCATTTTTGCAACAAATTAAGAAAAATTTCTGCATTTTTGCACAAATATAAGGTTAATTTCTGTATTTTTGGCCTAAAATAAGAGCAATTTCTGCATTTTTGCCCCAAAAAAAAGGGAATTTCTGTATTTTTGCCCTGTATTAAGAAAAATTTTTGCATTTTTGCTCCAAAATAATAGGAATTTCTGCAATTTTTCCCAAAATTAGGGGAATTTCTGTAATTATGCCCCAAATAAGGGAAATTTCTGCAATTTTGCCCTAAAATTAGGGGAATTTCTGCCTTTTTGCCCCATAATAAGGGAAATTTATGCAATTTTGCACCAAAATAAGGGAATTTTCTTCATTTTTGCTTCAAAATAAACGAAATTTCTGACTTTTTGCCCCAAAATGAGGAGAATTTCTGCCGTTTTGCCCCCAAATAAAAAGAATTTCTTCATTTTTGCCACAAAATAAAAGGAATTTCTGACTTTTGCAACAAAATTAGTGAAATTTCTTAATTTTGTCCCAAAATTAGTGAAATTTCTGAATTTTGCTCCAAAATTAGAAGCATTACTGCTTTTTTGCCCTAAAATATGGGAAATTTCAGCAATTATGTTACAAAATAAGGGAAATTTCTTCCTTTTTACAACAAAATAATGGGAATTTCTGCATTTTTTCAACAAAATAAGGGAAGTTTCTGCAATTTTATCCTAAAATAAGTTAAATTTCTAAACTTTTGCCACAAAATAAGGGAAATTTCTGCCTCTTTGGCTAAAAATAAAGGGAATTTCTGCATTTTTGCCACAAAGTAAGTGGAATTTATGATTTTTGCCCTAAAATAAAAAGAATTTCTGCCTTTAAGACAAAAAATAAGGGGATTTTCAGTCTTTTTGCCCTAAAATAAGGGTAATTTCTGCAATTTGCCCCCTAATAAGTGGAATTTCTGCCTTTATGACCTGTAAGAACGGTAATTTCTAAAATTTTTACCAAGATAAGAGAAATTTCTGCAATTTTACCCAAATAAGGGAAATTTTTGCAATTTTGTCCAAAAAAAGGAAAATCTCAGCAATTTTGCCCCACAATAAGGGGAATTTCTGCATTTTTGCCCCAAAATTAAGGGAATTTCTGAATTTTTGCTCTAAAATTAGAAGCATTACTGCATTTTTAACCCAAAATAGAGGAAATTTCTGCAATTTGCCTCAAAATAAAGGAAATTTCTGCCATTTAGTCCGAAAAAAGAGATATTTCTGCATTTTTGCCCCAAATAATAGGGATTTTTACCTTTTTGCCCCAAAATTAGTGAAATTTCTGAATTTTGTTCCAAAATTAGAAGCATTACTGTATTTTTGCCCCAAAATATGGGAAATTTCTGCAATTTTGTTCCAAAATAAGGGAAATTTCTGCCTTTTTACCCCAAAATAATGGGAATTTCTGCATTTTTGCCACAAAATAAAGGAAGTTTCTGCAATTTTATCCTAAAATAAATTAAATTTCTATCCTTTTGCCTCAAAATAAGGGAAATTTCTGCCTATTTGGCCCAAAATAAGAGGGATTTCTGCATTTTTGCCCACAATTAAAAGAAAGTTCTGCATTTTCGTCCAAAATTAAGGGGAATTTCTGCCTTTTTGCCCTAAAATAAGGGGAATTTCTGCCCTTTTGCCCCAAAATAAGGGGAATTTAGTCTTTTTGGCCTAAAATTAGGGTAATTTCTATTTTTGGCCTAAAATAATGAGAATTTCTGTCTTTTTGCCCTAAAATAAAGAAAATTTCTGCATTTTTGCTCCAAAATAAGGGGAATTTCAGCATTTTTGCCCCAAAAAAAGGGGAATTTCTGCCTTTATGACCTGAAAGAAAAGGAACTTCTGTATTTTTGCCCAAGATAAAGGAAATTTCTGCAATTTTACCCCAAAATAGATGAAGATTTTGCAATTTTGTCCAAAGTAAGAAAAATCTCAGCAATTTTCCACCACAATAAGGGGAAGTTCTGCCTTTTTGCCCCTAAATAAAGGAAATTTCTTAATTTTTGCTCCAAAATTAGAAGCATTACTGCATTTTTACCCCAAAATAAGGGAAATTTCTGCAATTTTACCCCAAAATAAGGGAAATTTTTGCAATTTTGTCCAAAGAAAGGGAAATCTCAGCAATTTTGCCCCACAATAAAAGAAATTTCTGCCTTTTTGCCTCAAAATTAGGGGAATTTCTGAATTTTTGCTCCAAAATTGGAAGCATTACTGCATTTTTACCCCAAAATATGGGAAATTTCTGCAATTTTACCACAAAATAAGGGAAATTTTTGCAATTTTGTCCAAAAACAGAGAGATCTCAGCAATTTTGCCGCACAATAAGAGAAATTTCTGCCTTTTTGCCCTAAAATTAGGGGAATTTCTGCCTTTTTGCCTTCAAATTATGTGCATTACTGTCTTTTTGCCCAAAATAAAGAAAATTTCTGCATTTTTGCCCAAAATTAAGTGGAATTTCTGATTTATGCCCTAAAATAAAAAGAATTTCTGCCTTTAAAGCCAAAAATAAAAGGATTTTCAGTCTTTTTGCCCTAAAATAAGGGTAATTTCTGCAATTTGCCCTCTAATAAGTGGAATTTCTGCCTTTATGACCTGAAAGAATGGTAATTTCTAAAATTTTTACCAAGATAGGGGAAATTTCTGCAATTTTACCCCAAAATAAGAGAAATTTTTGCAATTTTGTCCAAAAAAAGGGAAATCTCAGCAATTTTGCCCCACAATAAGGGGAATTTCTGCATTTTTGCCCCAAAATTACGGGAATTTCTGAATTTTTCCTCCATAATTAGAAGCATTACTGCATTTTTACCCCAAAATAGAGAAAATTTCTGCAATTTGCCTAAAAATAAAGGAAATTTCTTCAATTTTGTCCCAAAAAAGGGATATATCTGCATTTTTGCCCCAAATAATAGGGATTTTTGCCTTTTTGCCCCAAAATTAGTGAAATTTCTGAATTTTGCTCAAAAATTAGAAACATTACTGCATTTTTGCCCCAAAATATGGGAAATTTCTGCAATTTTGTTCCAAAATAAGGTAAATTTCTGCCTTTTTACCCCAAAATAATGGGAATTTCTGCATTTTTGCCACAAAATAAGGGAAGTTTCTGCAATTTTATCCTAAAATAAGTTAAATTTCTATCCTTTTGCCTCAAAATAAGGGAAATTTCTGCCTATTTGGCCCAAAATAAGGGGGATTTCTGCATTTTTGCCCACAATTAAAAGAAAGTTCTCCATTTTCGTCCAAAATTATAGGGAATTTCTGCCTTTTTGCCCTAAAATAAAAAAAATTTCTGCTTTTTTGCCCCAAAATAGGGTGAATTTAGTCTTTTTGGCCTAAAATAAGAGTAATTTCTATTTTTGGCCTAAACTAATGAGAATTTCTGTCTTTTTGCCTTAAAATAAGGAAAATTTCTGCATTTTTGCTCGAAAATAAGAGGAATTTCAGCATTTTTGACCCAAAATAAGAGGAATTTCTGCCTTTTTGCCCCAAAAATTAGGGTAATTTCTGCCTTTTTGCCCCCAAATTAGGTGCATTACTGTCTTTTTGTTCAAAATAAAGGAAATTTCTGCATTTTTGCCCAAAATTAAGTGGAATATCTCATTTTTGCCCTTAAATAAGAAGAATTTCTGCCTTTTGGCACAAAATAAGAGGAATTTCAGGCTTTTCGCCCTAAAATAACGGTAATTTCTGCAATTTGCCCCCTAATAAGTGGAATTTCTGCCTTTATGACCTGAAAAAAGAGGAATTTCTGTATTTTTGCCCAAGATAAAGGAAATTTCTACAATTTTACCCCAAAATAAAGGAAGATTTTGCAATTTTGTCCAAAGAAAGAAAAATCTCAGCAATTTTCCCCCACAATAAGGGGAAGTTTTGCCTTTTTGCCCCAAACTTAGGGGAATTTCTAAATTTTTGCTCCAAAATTAGAAGCATTACTGCATTTTTACCCCAAAATAAGGGAAATTTCTGCAATTTTACCCCAAAATAAGGGAAATTTTTGCAATTTTGTCCAAAGAAAGGGAAATCTCAGCAATTTTGCCCCACAATAAGGGAAATTTCTGCCTTTTTGCTCCAAAATTAGGGGAATTTCTGAATTTTTGCTCCAAAATTGGAAGCATTACTGCATTTTTACCCCAAAATATGGGAAATTTCTGCAATTTTACCCCCAAATAAGGGAAATTTTTGCAATTTTGTCCAAAAAAAGGGAGATCTCAGCAATTTTGCCCCACAATAAGGGAAATTTCTGCCTTTTTGCCCCAAAATTAGGGGAATTTCTGCCTTTTTGCCTACAAATTATGTGCATTACTGTCTTTTTGCCCAAAATAAGGGAAATTTCTGCATTTTTGCCCAAAATTAAGTGGAATTTCTGATTTATGCCCTAAAATAAAAAGAATTTCTGCCTTTAA